>NC_137150.1:102009957-102054619 GCF_951394435.1 Stenella coeruleoalba
CCCCCACAGCAAATGATCCAAGAGAGAAAGGCTGAAGCTGCTGTGTCTTTTATGACTTAGCCTCAGAAATTACACATAATTATTTCCACAATATCCTACAGGTTGTCTATGTCATCCCTATTCAACATGGAAGAGGACTACAGAAGAGTGTGAATCCTAGGAGGCAAGGATCAGTAACAGGCATCTTGGAGACTAGCTACCATGTTCATGATGATATAGTGATGATGATGATGATAATGATGATGATGGCGCAGATCCCAAGAGATCAAGAGCTCACAGAGGACCCAGAAGAGGTGAGCAACACTCCGTTTGTCTCAGGGTATGGAAGAAAGAAGTTGGATATTCAACGTGAAAGTCTGATCATTTTAAGAAGACCCAAGAAAGTCCCGAGTGAACTTTTCTCTGGAAGAGCTATATAACTTACTAGTTCCCATGTTCCTAAAATATAGTATATTCTAAACTCTTTCAACAAATATTTACTAAGTGCTAGGAACTGTCCTATTTGCTTGATAAACAACAGTGAACAAAACAAAGATCCCTGCCTTGGTAGTTTCTAGTATGAGGAAGAGAGAAGCAATAAAAATTAGTAAATTATGTGGTATGCTAATGATAAGCGAAAAAAAGAAAAGGTGCATGGGGTGGCGGGGGGGCGGGTTGTAACGCTGGTGTGGAGTAGGGGGCTAGCTGCAAGGCTAACTACTTATTAAATGAATGAATGAAAAAGTTATAGGTCTACTTCTGGAGCCTCTGGTAAGGAGAACTTCAAGTTATACATACTGAGGGAAAATAACTTAAAACATTAATTGAAAGCAGCAGCTTATAGGACCTGGGCTTCAGAACATGAATGAGGGTAGCTATAGACTGGACACATTAGCAACAGCACACAAATGCCAGGGTGACAGACACTGCGTGTGTGTAGCCACCAGCAATTATCCAGGGCAGCCAGACCACTGTGAATGATGTCCAGCCAAGAGAAAGGGTGATGGACTGGGAAGAGTAAGACAGCATCACTATCTCCATTTCACAGAAGTTGAAACCAGCACTCAGAAGCCAAATGGCTTTACTAAGCATCTGACTCATTTTAAAGACTGTTCTTCCCATAAGGCATATCTCTTCTCCAAGAATTTCTTGGACCTGTGATGGGAGAATAACAGCATTAGGAAAGGACCTGAATGTACAAAGACATCATTTGTGATTCTAAATGTGGAACTCAAAAAGGGACCACAAACTCAAAACTTATGAGTACAATATGGCAGTGTCTGTGATCTCCCCGTAACTTCTCAAACGAGATTGCTTAAGGCTCATGAGGCACAATGCTAAACATGACTCAGAACTGTTGTTTCCTCCTGAAGGGTCTGTAAATATAATAGAAATGACAAGCAACAGAACACAGAGATTGCTCTGCACACATGGAACGTCAAGACTTCCCTTCATGTATTAGTGGGAAAGTGAGGACCACACTCCCCAGGCTGTACTCAACATGGCATAAGGAGCTGGCATAAAGGAGGAAAAACTTTTCCTCAGCCCTCTTAGGGTTCCCAGATGGCCCTGAAAATTAAAGTGACAAAAAAAGATTAACAGGAGAAAAGCATACAAATGTATTTAATGTAAATTTTACACGACATGGACGCCTCCATAAAAAAAGTGAAGACCTGAAGAAATTATTAACCTTGCACATTTTTATATTAGCTTTGATGAAGAGCCGGAAATGATGGGAAAATTTGGTTAGGACAAAAGGACAGGAGCTAAGAGTAGTAAACTGGGGGAAACAGTAAGCTTATTCATCAAATTCTTCTTCAAGCTCCCCAGAAGATAAGAATTTTTCCTTAAGGTATAGGGAGGGGGCCCTCTCACATGAGGGTATGGGGGAGAAGAGGGAGTTCAGAGTCTTTCCTGCACCTGCTGTTTGTCAAATTCCTTCAGCTTAAAATATTCAATATGCCAAGGTGCCATATTTTAGGATATCATGTTCTGAATCTCATCACTCTGAATTTGGATCAAATGGTTCTCTTAGCTCTTTTGACAAGTAAGCAGAATAAAACTAACCCTTAGTACTCCATTGGAAAATTTCACATGCTGTCATACTCATGATTCTCACTTAAAGATAGACCATGTAATTCAGAATTCCTATTTTTGATAGACAAATAGCATACCATAATGGGGAAAGAGATAGGGAGAACCTGAATATGTATTTCCAAGTAATTTCTGAAGGTTGGTGATCCTTATATCATTTTTTCCACTTGACAGAGGTAAAGACCACTCTTTGCAGTATTAATAGACAAGAGGGAGAGACAGAGATGGCAGCTAAAGAAATCATGTCCCTAGGAACAAAATGGATGGCCCAGAATGCCCATAACAACATAAAAGGACAGCTCTCATCCCAGGGAGTCCTTGGAGACCTTCTGCAATGGTCCAGTGGATGAGCACCTGCCCTAGTTTTCAACATGAACACCCATGTCCTTGCTGCATGGTATTAAATACATGACATACAAAATGTATGCCAATGGGGACTTCCCTGGTGGCACAGTGGTTAATAATCTGCCTGCCAATGCAAGGGACATGGGTTGAATCCCTGGTACAGGAAGATCCCACATGCCGCAGAGCAACTAAGCCCATGCGCCACAACTACTGAGCCTGTGCTCTAGAACTAGCACGCCACAACTACCGAGCCCACGCACCACAACTACTGAAGGCCACGCACCTAGAGCCTGTGCTCCACAACAAGAGAAGCCACCACAATGGGAAGCCCACGCACCACAACGAAGAGTAGCCCCCGCTCACGGCAACTAGAGAAAGGCCGCACGCAGCAACAAAGACCCAATGGAGCCACAAAAAAAAAAAAAAAAAGTATGCCAATGGTTTAAAAGTAAAAGAAGTCGACATTAGTTTGCCAAATAAATAACAATTTCAACCTCATCTTGCTTTTTGTCCAAAAATTATATATTCCTACACATAAATCACAAGCCCACTAAAGCACAGCCTCATAATTTGACACCAATCTTTCCTCTTGAGAGTCATTACTCAGGTTTTCATCTTTGAAAGAGAATGGTGACGTTTTTGCTTTAAAAAGAACTCATTTTAACTTTAATTTCTACCCACTGTGCCTTTCAAATCAGGATACATGAGCTGAGGAATGTTTGCCTCTGCCCCTGTCAGGCCCAAGGAAGCCAGTCCAGGGGGTGGAAAGGGGAAGAAGGGAAGCACCTGTCAAACACACGAGAGTCCGAGGGTGCACAGAGGAGGCACAGAGGCCTCACTGATCAGCACAGGCTTTTGACAGATGTCGCATCCCTGCTGTCATCCTCCCTTTGCCAACTTCAGCTCTTACCGTATTCAAGAATTAAATTCTCAGTTTTGAAGGTGGGGGAAGGCGGTGAGGGGAAGAACAGAGACGATGTTTATTCCCCACACTCTTAGCTCTGGTTTGCCAAGCTGATTCCTGAACATGTAAATACTTCACACATGGAGATGCAAAAGACTGTATTCTGGGTCTTGTTAAAGATAGGAATTAAGTCAGAATGTTCTCAGGGTAGGCTGGCAGAGAAGCCAGGGAGGTAGATTTCCACCAGTGTAGCTGTTTAAGCTAATTTACCTAGAAATCCTGACAAAATAGCTAGGTACTGTGTGATTGCTGTTTTAGAAGTACAGGTTTACTGAGTTAGGAGGTGGGGTGGGGAGCAAATAAAGGGTTTTAAGGAGAAAAAGAGTGTTCCACTGTTGCTGTGGCTTTTCTTCCAAGGTAACCCACCAGTGAGGCGACCTGCCAGCATAATGCATGGTTCCCTGAGCAAAGCATGGGGCTTTGCTTAGCAATATCGGGCTTTTGGTGAGACACTTGGGAGTCATTAGGCCTCTGAGGTATTTTAATCTCGCTGTGCTAGAAATATGGGACATTAGATGCTATGAGTTGAGAGCATGTCACCCTCAGAAAAGAAGAAAAATTCTTCTAGCACAGTGTGAAATATATGATTAGTACTTCGCACATTTCTTGAAATAAGGTATATTTGTGCACTACATTTGGAAAAGTGGTCGGTATTGGTAAGCCATTTTTGACAGAGACTTTGCAAATAAGACTGGACTTTCTGGTATATCCTTCTGCCCCGTAGACTGCATTTCAGAAGAAATGAAAAAGCTCAAAAGGAGACAAAGAAATATATAACAGAGTAGCAAAGAACTTTATAACAGAATATTAGAGGCCACGATCAATGCATTCCACCAACACTCCCATGACCTCCTTCCCAAGTCCCAGATCTTTATTCGCGGTTACTGACAACCAAAGGAGTAAAATCTGTTAAGGATAGTTCTGAGGGAGAATTCAAATTTATTCCTTTGACTGAGGGCTACCACTGGATTTAGAAATATGTTGAGGTCTATTTCTATCGGAGTTGAGTCAGAAAAACCGGCACAAGCTAGGTCAGGAGGTTAAGCCAAATACAAATATCTTTTCTCACCTGTGTTCCCGGATAAGGTTTACTGAACACTGCATCTATTCATTCCTTTACTCACCTGTTCATTCGTTCATTCAACAAGCATTTACCGAATACATGCTGTCACGGGCAAAGCCCTGACAGTTTCCGGGAAATAAAAATAGAATCTGGGTAATGAAATAAATCTAACCTTTTTTTCCTTTGTGCTTCATCTTGTTTCACTCGCTCATAGAATGCCGCCGCAGAGGCCTCACGCCCGGCCCTTCAGAGCAGCGTTCCTCTGGCGAAAGGGCCGCGCCAACACCTCAGCTCAGACCGTGTGCCGAAGGGCCACACTATGCTCAATTCAAGATGGCGGCGGCGGGCCGTGCGCAGACGCAGCACCCGGCACTGCGATCTGGCGCCAAAGTAGCACAGCTGTGCCCGCCAGGCGAGAACTCCGTGCCCCGCCCCTGACCCCAAGATCCCTATAAAGCAGCCCCGCCCACGGCCTGTCAGGAGAGCGTGTGCTGCGCCAGCTCTAGAGCGGGAGCTTCCACCTCTCCATTCTCTCATTAGAGAATAAAGCGTTCCTTTGCTTCTGAACCCAGCTCCGTCTCCTTTTGGCGCAAGTAACATGGTGCAGAAGGACCCTTGTTGGGGACCGACTAGGGAGTGTCAGTAACAAAACTCTGTTCCAGACATTGTTCTAGTGTGTCAGAAATAAAAGATAAGTAAGATAAAGTCCCTGTCTCTGAGGAGCTTACTATCCTGTGGTGTTCCTCTTGAGCGCTGGAATTCTGCAAGTTATAGACATTAAGCCTAAGAAAAATGAAACTACTGAAAGTTTAAGCACAGAGTGACTGATCTTCTGTAATGGATATTCATACAAAGAAACAGTTCATTGGGTTCACTGGAAGTTATAATATATGAATGTGTAAGATTTTCAATTTCTCATAAAATACCAATTGTGTGAGGCAAATTAGTGTAAAGAAAAATGCTTTATAATAAAAGCCACCATATATATATGAACATATATGTAGGAGATATTGCTTTTTTATACCTGAGCTGGTTGGTGGAGTATCTTGCTTCTGTACTAAGGGGGTTACAGGAATATCTAAAGGTGTCACTGAACAGCACCCTTAGGTACTGCTTGATCATGCTTGGACACCTAAGGCACAGCAGAAACAGAACTAAACTGGAAGTCTCAGTACTCATGCTCTAGTCTTAACTCTGCCACTAACTCACCATTATCAGAATCTAACCACTTTCAGCGTATCGGCATCCTGCAAAGCAGGAGGGATAGAATATATGATCAGATTTAGCTATGAAGTTCTATAATTATTTGGATCACGTGTTCCTAGATCAACTAGGAATGAGTATAATCAAGAAGTAATAAAATCCAGAGAGGCCACTGCCATTCCACCCTTAAATCCTCGAGGTTTCTGTTCTCTCCTCTGCTGGCAGCTCAGTTTACAGTCATCATCTTTGAACTTACAAAATTACCAAATCCAATGTTTGTTGTTCTGTTCTTTTCTCTGACCTCTCTGTAGCCCGTGACTCTGGTGATCAATTGCTCTTTCTTAAAATTAGTTCTTTCCTTGGCAACTCTGGAACTATCCTGCTTCTCTTCCATCTCAAACTATTCCTACTGATGCCTTCAACCCTGACTGAGCATCTGCACTGTGATAGCTCGGCTGGGGCCTTTCATCATGTGCATTGTGTGCATATCCCAAGTGTCACTAATCACTTCACTGCTTTTTCCCATCCTCTCCAAAGTCTTTCTAGGAGATCCCATCCTTCTTATGGCTTAAAATTTCACCTATATATGGCTCTCACTTACTTGGCTGAAATTCCAATCAGATATCTCCAATTTCCTGGAAAACAGTTTCACTTAGATGAGAAAAAACCACCTTAAACCCAACATACCTAAAATCAATTCTTTGTCCCCTCAAAGTAGCTTTCTCTATTTTTCTATCAACAGTAGTACAGATTCACTATCCTATACTCCAAATCCTTGAGCTGGATGTATTTGAAATAAGATATTTTCAGTTATTAGAAGAGTAATATGTTACATATACCATATATTTTTTAATGCTCTCAGGAGTATCTCAGTCAGTAGCCATATTTGTTCCTTTGATTGAGCTAGATAACAATATGAAGGCTACTGTCATATTCACAGATATGCTGAGGAGTTGAGTCAGGGAAACAGGCAAAGCTACATCATAAGGTTGAACCAAGTATCTTTTCTCACCATAAATATATGAATATTTAGGGAGCAAAATATATGGTTATTTACATAGTAAATAAAGATACAAATAATTTCTCAGTCAGTTCAGATACGGTTTGATACTAAAAGACTTCAGGTCAGGTTACTGAACAAATTATGAAAAATATGGTTTTTTTCAGAGTTTTTTGAATATGGGGGTTGTGAATTAAAGAATATTAATAACAATATTTAAATACCAACTATTTATTGAAAACCAACAATCATTCAAGCACTGTGTTAGGCATTTATGCACCTAACAATAATAATAGAAATAAGAGTATTTGAGGTATATACTTTTATTTGCCTCATTTTACATATAGGAAAACTGTAAAGTGCTATCATTTTTAAAATATCCAGGCTGGAAATCTAGAGAGTCATTTTAAATTCCCCTCTCTCTTTCTTCCCCCATATCTAATTAGTCTTGAAATCCTATTAATTCTTCCATTCTATCTATCCCTCCCTTTGAAGTCCCATTGTTATGATATAATCTAACCCCAGCCCTATGACTGGATAGGCCATGTCTCAGATCCTTAGTATTTTACAGACTAGACCAATATTATTTTTCCTCCAATTTAACCTTCCTCAAACTATTACTCTCCTTAATATATATTTTATGTATTCATTCATTTTTTTCTACCCATACTTATTCAATACTTACTCTGTGCAGCATTCCTCTTCTGAAAAATGTTGAATGGATTGCCATTGCCTCTTAAGTCCAAACTCCTTGGATTCATATTTCAGGTTTCAAATAATACCTACATTTTCAACTTTATCTCTTCCAATACACTCTGTTGAACTCTGGAATCCAGCCAGACTTCCATTCCATGAATACATTTGTTTGTGTGTGCATCTGCCTTTCTGTTCATGCTATGCCACCCTCCTAGAATGTCCTCCTCCATTCTCTCCATCTGGTGACATCCCGCCCATCTCTGTATGTTTAGTTGTGGTCCCCTACTTCCCCTAGCCATCCTTGACATCCCCAGCTTATAATTATGCCTCCATCGTTTAACACTCACTATTTGTTTTGCTTATAATTATATACTGCCTTCTACTGTGACTGAACTCTTCATATTTATGTCTTATCTTTGCAGCTAGATTGAAAATGTATTGATAAATATAATTTCATATTTCTTTGTACTCCATTCACACTGAATATAATGCATACAAGTGAAATTTATAACAAATTTTCTGTTTAAATCACTTGGTACAGGAGGGATAAGAAAGAGAACCAATATCTTCCTAATTCTATACCCTTTCAATCACTTTTCTCTCATTGGTTATCTCAAGGTGTCTCTGATGATATTAACAATAAGAACAGTACAGCACATAATCGAAATTATCTTAGAAAAATCTCTTAGGAAAGTGCTATATATTTGTCCCTCAGTATCTGTGAGGGATTGATTCCAGGACCCTTCCCACTACCACAGATACCAAAATCCATGGATGCTCAAGTCCCTTATTAAAAAATGGCATAGCTGGAGAAACTAAGCCCGCGTACCACCGCAAAACTACTGAAGCCCACTCGCCTAGAACCCGTGCTCCGCAACAAGAGAAGCCACCGCAATGAGAAGCCCGTGCACCGCAACGAAGAGTAGTCCCTGCTCACCACAACTAGAGAAAGCCCTCACGCAGCAATGAAGACCCAACGCAGCCAAAAATAAAATAATAAATTAATAAATTAAAATTTAAGAAAGTGGTGTACTATTTGCATATAACATACACACATGTTCCCGTATACTTTGAATCATCTCTAGATTACTTATAATACCTAATACAATGTAAATGCTATGTAAATAGTTGTCAGTGTAGCAAATTCAAGTTTTGATTTTTGGAACTGTCTGAAATTTTGGGGGGGGAATATTTTCGATCCGTGGTTTGTTGAATCTCTGTATGTGGAACCCACAGATATGGAGGTCTGATGGTATTGGAAAACACTGGCCGTCAACAAATTTAACACAGCCAGATTTTCCACTAATCTCAGAAAAAAATTACTGTTTCTTCAATTTAGCACCTGATAAAAGAGTTAAGGGTCATGTTATATGATTAATATGTATACATAAGTAGTAGGATCATACTCAGAGTGGGAAGATGCTCACAATTACAAAGGCACACAGTGAGGGCACATCAGCCACAAGTCTCTCATGTTATACTCACTACTGTGCACACTCACTGAATGTGGAATGAAATGTGATTCTCTCTCTTTAGTCACTTGTTTCCCAAAACTTAAATACATGTTCAGAGGGGATCTGAAATTACCTCTTGTGTTAGGCAGAATTTCTAAGATGGCCCCTAAGAATCCCACCCAGTGACCCAAACCATTGTATAATGCCCTCCTCGGAAGTGTAAGCCAGGCCTCCGAATATAATGGAATATCACCCTCATGACTGGACGGACTATTATTATTATTGATCAGTTCACTTTGAGTTCATCAAAAGGGAGATGACCCTAGGTGGGCCTGACCTAATAAAGTGAACAGTTAAAGGGACTGGAGACTTTCCTAAAGGAAGAAATGAAGAGATTCACAGAGTGAGAGGGTCTACAGAGGGAGCCGTGAAAAAGGACATGCCAGTGCCTTCTCGTTGCTGAGGAGTAATCTTATGGAATAAGATACAGAAACACATTTATATACTCACTTCAGATAAGACAATATTTATGGGAGTTTCCTGGTTCCCTAAGATTGAGAAATATGAAATTATATTTATCGTCAACAACCTGAGAGCTTGGAAAGACACCTGTCCCTAGTCAAATCTCTAGATGAGGGCATACCTGGCTTACACCTTAATTTTAGCCTTTGAAACCATAAACAGAGGGCCCAATTAAAATGTGCTGGACTCTTGATTCATGAAAACTGTGAGATAATATATTGTACTCTTTTCAGCTGTTAAATTTGTGGTAATTCATGATACAGCAAAAGAAAACCTGATGCATCTGCTTTTTATATATCAGACACTTGCTAAGTACTTTAAATTCACGATCTTTCAATTATCCTATCGTAGAGCTGAGGGATCTGAAGTTTAAAGAGGTTACGTAACTTGCCCAAGTTATGTAGGAAGTGACTGAAACAGGATTTTATATCAAGATTTACTAACAAAGCCCATGTTCTTAACCACCACTGATAGGAAAGTTGGGCATTCTACTTTGGCCTCACTGTCTCATCTAATGTTCTGAATATCAAACTCTGTGCTTTCATCAAACTCTTGATTTTTACCCCTTTCTACTGAGAACTTTCTTACTTTATTGACATTGAAAAGTCCTGTTTAATTTATTTCATTAAACATTTATGAAACACCTACTGTAGAAAAGCATTGAACGAAGTGCTGGGGGAATTCAAAGATTGATAAGACAGCCCCTGACCCTCAAGTTTCTTGCATACTAGTGAGAAAACAAACTCATGCATAATATCACAAAGGAGTAATCTTATGGAATAAGATGCAGAAACACATTTATATACTCACTTCAGATGAGACTATATTTATGGGAGTTTCCTGGTTCCCTAAGATTGAGAAATAAGGGAATCCTTAACTAATTAATTGTGTATTTTCTTCTAAAGTTTCACTTATTGTCCTCTTAGTATAGGTTAAGCATTGCTCTAAGTACTTAAAAGTATTATTTTATTTAGCTCACACAAAAACCTGTAACTACAGATATTATTATTGTTATTATTTTACTGATGAGGAAACTAAGACACAAAGAGGTTAAGTAATTTGCCTAACATCACAAACTCTGTAGTTTGACTCTGGTACATATACTCTTAACCAGTACATCTTCTACAACATGACCACTTTATTTATAGAGGAGGATAAAGGGAGAATAAAAGCCACGTAGAGAATGGGCTAGGTGAAGGGAGATAAACAGAGATATTTGCTGCAATTGAACATAGAATTTAAATATGTTTCTCCATACCCAAGGCAAAATGGGAAATAACTCGATTTACATAGGCTTCCTAATCTGAAAATATTCACTAAAATCTAAGAGAAATTCATAATTAGGGCCTTACATGCGGAGGACTTTGAATGACACAATACACAATGTCTTATATGAGATTTATTTAAATGTTCTAAAATTAACTCTTACTTAAACCAAGAACAAAATAGTAAACTGAAGTTCTGTGAAGGCATGTGAAAATGAATTTACATAGTACAGCTATGTACCCATTTACCTGACAAAGAAGGGAATGGCTAGTTAGCATTGTTTTCAAACTGTAGATCACAAACCATTAGTGGGTCATGAAATCAACTAAATCACAACCAATTTTTTAAAAAAAATTGTACATGTGGGGGAGTGGCACACATCAAGTTTAAAGATAAATAGTGTGTAATAAAAAATTTTGTATGTCTACGGGTTTATATATGTGTGTCATCTTATAAATGAGATTCACATTTTTTTACAAAATTTGAAAGCCACTGCCTTAGCTTCGACTCTTCATCTTGACTGTTAGTTATCTCAGCTGGGATTTTGTCAAAGCTCCATAAAAAATAATATCATATTGAAGTCACTAGAGAGTGTTTGGAGTGTACCCTGAGTTGTTGATTAAAAGGAGATCCTCATGCTTTAGATTTCAGGCAAGAAAGTGGACGAAGTTATTTTGTAACTAAAGAGGTTTTTATTTGTGCTCAGATGGAGCAGGATGTCAGTTCTGCAGAGAGTGGGGACTGAAGGAAAGGGTACAGAAGGTCCAAGAAGTATTTTTCATGAAGCATGAGATCTGATCTATTCAAATGCATGAGTGCCCACCCTCACCCTGCCCCAGCACAGTTAGGGTGACCATGTGACTGGTATGTCCGTGATAGTCCTAGTTACATCAGTTGTCCTCGTGTAATTATTAATAGCTTACCCTTCCACTCTCAAACATGTCCTGGTTGGATGATAAATTACATGACCACCCTTTCCGTAATCAAAAAAAAAAAAAAAAGTCCCTGGTCTGCAAAGAAATATTTGTAGGGAAGGGCTGTGTACCAAAGACGTTCTATCCTTTTATTTAAATTATGATTTCCATGTGCTTCTCCTTCTCCTGGCAAACTCTCTGAGCCATATTTGTCATTGGAAGCTCCATACTTGCCCACTCAAGTATGTTAATAAAGACTAGAGAAGTGTTTCTCAACCAAAGCTCATGATTCTCAGTTAACTGAGCACCTATGAGAATTTGGGTGATTTTGTATTTCATTTGAAGCTATTCTAAATTTTAAAAAACACATATAGGCATACCCTGCATCATCTGGATGATCACAATAATACTCTAGTACTTAAGGTGCTTCTGTTATCATTAAGTGAAAACTCAGCAATACTATTTTAAATATTTGTGAAAAAATAACCTAAAAACCCCCAAAATGTTCTTAATAAACAAATTCTGTATTCATGGAAAGTTGGAGACAAAATGGCATCATAGAACACCCCAAAAATTAAGGTTTTTCTGAAGTCCAAATAGAGAAAATTGGTGGAAAAATGGAGAAATTATGGGATGTGAGATAGCCAAGCCATTGAACTCCAAAGCTCTATACTGAAAGAATAGGTACCATGGCCAGATTTCAAGTGGCAATGTAGTTTCAACAGAGCAGCATCATCTGAAATGTTAAATGAATACTACTTATTTCAACTTTATTTTTCAACTTTTAAAATTTGTATAGGGTTTTGTGGATTTTAAAATTGTATGAAAGTGTAAGTACACAGAATTTTACACATAGTTCTGTTTGTTTATAGCTAAATAAACAGTGGGGCCCCAGATAATTTTTTGCTCTTTAAAGGGGTACTTACATTACCAAAGTTTGAGATACATAAGAGTGAAAAATATCATGCTTGGAAATAAAGACTGGTTTTCTACAAAAAAAGCAACAGAAGCAATCAGACTCTCCAGCACATCAGCTTAACAGACATGTTAGCAAAAAGAATATAATTGCAAAGAATGTGAAATAACATGGGCAGTTGTACTCTTCACCTGGACTCTACCGCCTGCTTCTCCCTGGTCAGTTCCACTGCCTATTCAGATCTTCCTCTTTTATTTATCAGCTCCTCTTAGACTTATTTTGGTTCTTCACTACCGTCTTTCTATTTTCTCCCTTCACTTTTGTACCCAGTATTAGCCCTTTACTTCAATCTCAGTTACAGGTCAGAGAAATGTTTTTAAAAAGAAGATATTGGATTAAATAAAATAATCATTATACAAATACTTAGAACAATGTCTGTGATACAGTAATGGCTCAAAACATATTCACTTCCCTTAGAGATAATCTATTTTACTTTAAAAATTAGGCAACCAAGGCTTAGAAAGTTTGAGACCTATTTACTGTCACAGATTAAGTTAAAGGCAGAAGTAGTTCCAAACAACATTAACTTTCACTTTTCAAAAAAATTCTGGAGTAATTGATAAGTTTATAGAGAATAAGATTTTTCTATTGTTCTGCAAGTGCTTCTTTAATAATCTATTTTTTGACTGTCCTTGATGTGCTGAAGTACAATTTTTTTTTCTATTTTAAGACATTCTCATCTGCTGTTCTGCCCTTGGATATTCCTTATAGGTTTGAAGTATACTCCAGAAGACAATTATGGATTTATCCATTGGCATTCCAACCTCATTACTGAGCCTATTTCATTTGAAATTTTCCCATACTGTATGCATGCCTAAGTATGCCCATAGTACCATGGATTCTCTATTTAATTTACATCTCTCAGTCCAATGCACAAGCTTTTGAAAATGGTTTGACTATTCTTTCCATTCACTGTAAAAATCCAAAAAACAACTAAGTATAGCAGCCCAAAATATACCTATATAGTTTTCAGATAGTACTATAAGAACAAAAATACTCTATTTTAAAATGTCTAGATCATTTTGTAAAAAATAACATCAGGTCTTCTAGTAGAACTCTAGCTAATTATAGAGTAGGAAATGCAGCAGGTTACTTAAAGGGTATCCCAACCAATAAGCTGGGACACTTTATACACTGTGATAACAGGCTTCCTCAGTAGGATTATTCATATTTTTATGAAGTTAAAGAGGATGTAATTGTGTGTGTGTGTGTATCTGTTTGACAGATCTCAAAGCAAGAGGACCTAGTACGAAATACTAAAAGGGCTTGAATTTCATCCTGAAGGGAATGGGGAGTAATTGAAAAAATTTAAACAGGGCAATGACATAATGAGGTTTTGTTGTAGGAAGAGCGCTTCAGTAGCCATAGAGGATATGGGTAGTGAGGTGTGAGGCAGCAGGTAGGAAGATGAACTGTGAAGAAAATTCAATAGTTCAGGTGACCTTAACTAAGGCAATGCCAATGATACTAAGAGAGAACAATAAAAAAAGGTAAAACTTCGTTATTATCTAGAGATGAGAGTGAGGGAGAGGAAAGAGAAAAGTTGAACATAACTCCCAGGTTTCTAACTTGGGAGGCCGGATGAATGGTGGTGTGTCTAAATAAAATGAGGGGGAGTATGCACTAGGAAAAATTAAGGACATTCACTCTGATGGCCATAATTTTTCTCAAGGAACTAAGAGGCAGGAGCATCTTCTGAGAGAAAAAATACAGAAGAGTTGTAGAGAATAGTGGAAGTTGGGAAAAGTCACTAATGAGAATGGAAAAGGAAGCTGGCCAAGAAGTAGTCAAAGTTATTAAGCAATGTAAAAGTCTTAGGAGAGGCAAGTGAGCGTGAATTTGTAGTGAAATCAATCTGCACAGGTGTGTGAATTTATAACATCAATCTACACTCCTATATAATTTTCTTTTTTTCCAAACAATGATCAGCCATCTCCATACATTAGTAGAAGCATGGACTACTGGATTTATCTAGAGTTGCAGGTTTAAATATCAGATGTAGTAGAATGCAAAAGCATGAGGAGGTTAAACCACTGTGAGAACAAAGTTTTAAGTTTTCAACCATAGGGTCCAGGATGGGTAAGGAAAGGAGACCAGGAGAGAAAGGACAGAAAGGGTTTAGAAACTAGGGTGTCAAGGAAACTGGACTGCAGTTTTAATAAGAATGAGAGTGTAAGAAAGCTGGAAGAACAGGAGGTACTGAGATTAAATTTTCCTAAACAGAAAATTTTTAGATCTGTGTTGTCCCAATAAGGTAGTCACTAGCCACAGTGACTATTTACATTTACATTCATTAAAATTAAAAATTATGTTCCTCAGTCACACTAGCCACATTTCAAGTGCTCAATAGCTATGCATGGCCACCATATTGTCCATATTGGACAAGGCAGATAAGACATCTCCATCATATAGAAAGGTCCACTGGAGAGTGTGGCATTAGATAATGCCAAATTCTAGGAAATTTCCAGGAGTGTGAGTTGAAGACAAATAGAGACAAAAGCCATTGGAGGAGAGGTAGTAAAGGAATCAGGAAGGTGGGATATTTGATGGGTTTCCCACAGAGGTGTTGAATTCAGCCTGTGGCAGGAGTTCCAATGGAGAAGATATGAGCTAGATGCTAAAGTCCTCACTGAATGTAGTGGGTGTGACCAGATAGATGAATGTGTAAACTTTGTTGGGAGCTGTAATGTGCTTCCTAGGAGTATATCCGAAACCCTTCAGGCCTATCATAGTGTCCTTTGCTTTTGAAACATGCTTGACTGACTCAATCTAGACCCAAGCCCAGAATGACATTCCAGATCCCACCTAAACCTCTCCTGAACCATTCCCCTGGTTCAAAAATCACCTCCGTTGAAACTGTATCAAGTTGCTTCAGCCAACTCAATACTATGGGGTGAAAAAGGAACCTGCTGAGTTAACTCTATACAGTCGGGTTAACTAAACAGCTGAAAATAATGCATCTATGGGCATAGCTATAGTTTCAATGCAAGATTTAACAAACACTATCTGTACGAGAATATATGACAAAAGTAATCATTTTGAAGAACATGGGTAGTTTGTGTATGTCTGTTGTGTTTATTAAATGCATTTGTTATAATCTAGGACTTACACTTAAGATTTTTTATGATCAAGAGGGACGGCTATCAATGAAGCTAGTTATATTAGCTTTTCATGGCTAAAAATATCACACAAAACAATTTCCAGTGTCATCAGAGCTAGGTGCCACCAGCCTTCCCTTTTCTTAAGAGTTGACAGCTATGAGCTACAAACCCACAGTAATCCTGCCCTACTAACATCAATTCATGAGTCAGCACAAGTTCTCTGGTCCTCTCATTCCTCTGTCCCTCACCCCAGAGATTACTGTAATACCAGAATGGGGGTAAGGTCTACCATTTTTCGAAGGTCATTAACACCTTGTTTGGATGAGTAAATGAGCAATCCTCTCTATTACTTAGTAATTATAAGTAATTTTTATAAGCTAAAATAGGCCCAGTCCCTCTTTTCTCCTGTCACCATTGCTAATTCCTCTTAACTTTTCCCATTCTTATTAATATCTGCAATTTTACTCTCACTTGTTTTTAAGAACTAGGAAGAAACTGGGTGCTACTGTCCTGTTTCTTATTTTTCAATAGGCTATACATTTGTAGTCTGTTGGTTCTGCTAGGTTATATAGTTATTTGTATGTAATGGGCTCTTCCACAGCAATATGCAGCAGACAATTCCTTTTGATAAGCCATAGCAAGCTTAACTGAGTCATGACGTATGCTGTCAAATAGCTTCCAATGAGGCAAACAGTACTTTTCCTAAGGTAGCGTATGTTTCACCCAGTTTCAACATGACTATAGGGCCTCACATGACCAAAGAAATTACTTGCTTCATTTGTGAAAAGTTACAGAAGGGTATGGAGTTAATATTTGATTGAGCTAACTGAATTTTAAAGAGGTATATGTTCTAGCAGGCTTTCTTCCTCCTTAGGTCTAGTGAAACCTGTTTTTTAAAAATCTTAGCATTGAATTAACAGGTCAATTTTTTAAGTTTGTTTTTTCATTCTATAGTTTAATTACTCCCTAATGAGAATCCCAAATCAATTCTTTTTAAATTTTCATTTTATTTTAAATGTCATATAATAAGTAATATTAATAGAAATGACTGTCAAGATAGTATTTCTGATTCTCTCCCATTGACTTTGCAGCCTGAAGCCATTCCAAATTCTGACATTAATTTTAATGTTTCCAGGACAGATGCTGTTAGGGCTTTCAGCACAAGTAGTAGATAATCAGCAGACATTTAGTTAACTTGTGAAGCTTCATCTGAATATCCTTCAGTTACCCAGGGGATCTGGGTGATATTATAGCTCCAATGTCAGCCTGAAGAGCAACATCAGTAATGGGCATCATACCTACTTCCCTCCCCAATGCAGCAATAAGGCAAGGCAAAGAAGACTGTAAACCATTGATCTGAACTATATAAATGGGCTGAACATAAAATTGTGTTGTTATATTCATCCCCAAAGCAAAATTTACCTAACATATAATACAAGTAGTCCCATTCAATTGCATCAAAGGACTTCTTGGCATCTAATAAAATTGTTGCTATTGGTTCCAGTTTTCTCTTTGTACTCCAGATGAGTTGCATTAGCCTACGCAGATCATCTGATACTTATCTCCAGACATAAAGTCTTCTTGGATAAGGGCCTATTAGATTTGTGATTACTTTAGTCATGTAGCAAGTGTTCTGGTGTCTATTATTTTATGCCTAATATCCTTTTATCCTTGTATAAAAGAATATTTTTCATAATACTGTTAAGGGGGTAACATGCCATCTTCATATGGATATGCAATAGGATAAAGAACTGTAGGTTGCCTTGATTCTAAGCCACAGATAATGTTTGATGCTTTAAAAATTCAGTACAAACCATTTAAATGCATTATCTTTATTCATAGTCTATTTCTGAAACTAGGGGCTGTTCAGTGTGCTGATGGCATAGAGAAGTTAATGTGTTGGTAAGCAACCTAAATTTTATAAAGCTATTTTGAAAGTAACTCAATGCCACAGAAAGTAGTATCAATTACTCCTTGCTTTTCAATTGACATTGCAAGGCTGCTCCAAATTCCTTTTCTTCAGTTCAGCATCTGCAAAGAAAAGGAAGGCACAGAATACCTCTACGGGAGATTTCTGGGTATTGCAATCACAAGAGGTACTTCTTTAAAACACAGCCTGAAATATTTCACAATTGGATTTTTTCCCCAAGTATTAATTAACCCTTTCATGCCCTGAGAATAGAGAATTGCATACAAGGGGAAAGCTGAGCAGTGGAGAATAAGGGTAAAGCCAGTTGATAATCTTGAGGGTTCCTATAACCTATATCTTGTGAGACAGCATAGAGTAGTGAGAAGGACGTGGCCTTTGGAACCAGTTTTAATCTTAGTTCCATTCTTTACTTACCAGAATAGCTTGGCAAGCTAGGAGCAGCACTAAACTTGGGTTTTCTCAGTCACAAAATGTGGTCATGATGCTCAGCCCTGGAGTTGTTTTAAAGTTCAGAAAAGATAACACATATATATAAAGAACTTAATCAAATATTTAACACTCAATAAATGTCATATGTTTCATTATAGTTATTGATAATAATAAAATGAGCTATATGTATATCTATATTTGCATTTTTCAGTAATCATAGAAAGGTCTAATCCAACAGCACATTGAGTATTCAGATTAGGCTTCATGGCATTATGCTGGGAAAATAATGACATTCAACAAAGTGCACTGTGAAAATTTACTTTGTGACTAATCTACACAGAATAAATGCACTTTTTAAACCTATAGTATCTGAAGACAGGATTCTTGAAAAAACAAACCAATAAGCACACACTAAAAATACACACACACATAATAAAAGTCCTTTCCATTATTATTAATCTTCTGTATTAACTCGGTATATTTGATTGAGTCCAAGAGATCCAGCTTTTCTTCAAATATATTGGTTAGATATAAAGGAAACAAAATGGTTAATGCAATGAAGGTACAGAAATAACACTCTTCCTAGGACTTCCCAGTTAAAGGAGCCCAGTTTTATATGCTTGCAAAAAAAAAAAAAAAAAGTAAATGAGCCAAGAGTCTCTAGTTTAAATGTATAGAATGTAATAATTCAAAAGGATTCAGCTTCAGCAGAATTTTGTATTTCTATAGTCAGAGTTTTGTTTTTTTAAAAAAACTAATTTCTAAATAGATAGAATCTTTTGAAATATGCTACATAATTTTTCTTAATAGTTGGAAAAATATGTTTGGCGTCTGAGTAAAGCAATTTCTAGAGAAAACACATGATCAAAACCTGAGGCTAAAACCCTAAGTACATATACAGAAATGTACACAATATTCCCAGGATATGTATAAACAAGGAGAGCCACTTAGTAAATGGTACTGGGTTTTGGTAATAGTATAATCCACTCTCATTAGGCATCTCCCTTTTGTGCATTAATATGTGACATCATAGTCTCAGATAACATTTCATAACGCAATGAAATAAAAAGCCCCTCCAGATTGCAACTGTTAGATAATCAGATTCTGTAGTGTTCATTATGACTGCAATTATGTAGCAAAACTCTCCAAATATAGTTCAGTTATTGCGGTTATTAATCATTCTGGTTTTGTTTCAAGTACTTGCTTTATAGCCTGCTGGACAGACTCCATTATTCTACAAGCTGAATGCAGAAAGTCAAACATGTGCATGTGAATCTGCTGTTCTAACGGCCTTTCAACATAATTTACCCTTTCAATTTGTATTTGTGAATACAAAAAAAAGTGGAGAAATAAAGCTGGTGTCAATAGAGTCATTGACCTTTGCAGTAAACAGAAGATAGTTCTTAACGAAAAACAACTTGGCAAATAAGAAATCTATTTTCCTAGAACTAGAAATAGTGCTGCTTAAGAAGTTAAGTCTCAGAATAGCAATCAGTTCTTATAGAAAAGGGGGGGAAAACACCTCAAAGAATCTATACATTTGATAAGGAAAAAAAATGATAAGAGAGTCAGAAGGTGTGCATTTTTAGAGGTTCAAAGAACCAACATTACAGATAGAAGGTATTTCTAAACATTTTATGCACAAAACCATATATTCTGATTAATTTAACTACAAGATGCCAAGTAAAAGACAGATTTATTATAGAGAACAAACACCATCTGCACCATCTTAAATCATTACTGTAGATGTATTTCTAGGAAAAAAATATACCTGAAAAGTTCTGAGATGCTAAAGTATTAACTAAATAGGATTCCAACAGACCCAGGGAAAGTGGCTCCATTTTATTTAAATGTTAACACGTAGAGAGCCTACATGTTAAATAAATATAATAATACATTGATATGTTATCGATGTAATGGTTCACAAAATGCACATCACCAATTTCAAGTAGTCCATGATTTTTTCAATTTGGCTACATACATTGGGCCCCAGGCTTTGCCCTTATCTGGAATCACCAATAGCCCACATTCCTGGCCAGTGGGAGCAAATGTGAAGTCTTGGGAGCAAGTCCTTGCCATTTCCTTAATGTCCACAGGCATGATGTTACTGTAGGAGTTTAAAACTTCACTGATCACATCTTGATTTTCTGCCTTGGAAAGTGTGCATGTAGAGTACACAAGTAGCCCTCCAGGACGTAAGGCCTTAATTGCAGACCTGCATGTAATCAGGAAAATGCAAAAGATTGGTTATGTACATTAAAAAGGAACTATGGGGGCTGAGGGCAAGAAAGCTTACATACTTGAAATTAACCCTACTCTGACTCTGACTGTAATAACTTTGGGTGTTTTCTAGCCTTACAACTATTTCTTTCTAATGTATCCCCGGATGACTGGGAAAATGATAATGAGACCAATCAACACGGGAAAGACAGAGAGTATGTCTGACTGGTTCATTGTTTTGTTCTTCTAAGGACAGGAGGATGGAGGCAGAGCATGAAATAATGGGTCTGTCTTTGAATATACTGAGTGGTACTAATGGGTAGGTGGGAAGGAGAATCTGAACTTCAGGAAAGGGGTTAGGGCTCAGTGATAGATGAAGTCATGTGAATAAACAGGATTTCCCAGGAAAAGAACAAGGAAGAAAAGTGGACTAAAGACAGAGAATGCCTATATGTAAAGACAGCAGAACTTAGAAAAAATTTAGAAGGCTTCTCCAGATAAAAGTATAGCTTTAGGGAAAAGATGGGAAGATTTTTTCCCCCAAGGGGAAGACTTGAACATATTTGTAGATGCAGATCCAGGAGAACAGTCCCAAGACTTCAGGCTGCAAATGGAGGAGTTAGCTTCAGAAAAGATGGGATTCCAGCTCTTCATCTGAAACAACAAGGGAGCATGAACAGGGAACCGAGACGTTCTAAGGTAAATGAAAGTTCACAATAGACAGCCTTGATAATAAGTGTGGAGGGGGAAGCAAGGTCATCTACTGAGACAGAAAACTAGAAAAGTTTTAGTCCTGCTGCTGTGGTGATAACCCCAGAGCAATTACTAATCAAGAACTTTTTTTTTTTTAAGAAATCATGTTCCAGAACCTCTACTGGATTTAAAAGTACAGTCAGCCCCGTCTCAACCTATATTTAAACAACTAGAGCACCTCCCAATAACTAAGGTTTATAATGAAGATCCACATCATCAAAGCAAGTTCAAACTCTGTCTTCTATGTTCGATTATTAAAGGATTGAAAAATTCTAACTCAAGACAAGCAAACTGATGACGATTTTTTTTCTCCTCTTTCTGTAGACATCCTTAAATATAATGTGTAATAAAAAATGTACTAACTCAAAACAATAAAGTAAAAAGGATAGAGAGAACCGTTAACTAACAGTGAATTTCAACACATTTCTGAAAGATGATATGCAGACAGACGAATAGTGAATGAAGAGAGTAGAGACAGCCCTACAGCCACAGAGGGTATAATTTGACCTGCAGAACTACAGAGGGGTTTGGGACCTGGAAAAGCCAGACTAAATGTGACAGGAGTAAAAAGTGAAAACAAAGATATTAATTCAAAGCATAGATAAGAAACCACAGATTTCAGACTCCCATATATGGCACGTCAGGCAGCCAGGTAAAAAGTTGGAAGGTTTTTTTTAACTGAAGTATAGCTGATTTACAATGTTGTGTTAATTTCTGCTGTAGATCAAAGCAATTCAGTTATACAGTGTTTTCCATATTCTTTACCATTATGGTTTATCACAGGATATTAAATATTGTTCCTGTGCTATACAGTAGGACCTTGTTTATCCATTCTATGCATAACAGTTTGCATCTGCTACTCCCAAACTCCCAATCCATCCCTCCCTCACCTCACCTCCCCCTTGGCAACCACAAGTCCGTTCTCTATATCTGTGAGTCTGTTTCTGTTTCATAGATAAGTTCATTTGTGTTATATTTTAGGTTCCACATATAAGTGATATCATATGGTATTTGTCTTTCTCTTTCTGACTTACTTCACTTAGTATGATAATCTCCAGGTCCATCCATGTTGCTGAAAATGGATTATTTCATTCCTTTTTATGGCTGAGTACTATTCCATTATATATATGTACCACATCTTCTTTATCCATTCATCTGTCGATGGACATTTAGGTTGTTTCCATGTCTTGGCTACTGTGAATAGTGCTGCTATGAACATAGGGGGGTGCACGTATTTTTTTGAATTATAGTTTTCTCTGGATATATGCCCAGGAGTGGGATTGCTGAATCGTATGGCAACTCTACTTAATAGCTTTTTGAAGAACCTCCATACTGTTTTTCATAATGGTTGTACCAACTTACATTCCCACCAACAGTGTAGGAGGGTTCCCTTTTCTCCACACCCTCTCCAACATTTCTTATTTGTAGACTTTTTAATGATGGCCATTCTGACTGATGTGAGGTGCTACCTCGTTGCAGTTTTGATTTGCATTTCTCTAATAATTAGTGACGTTGAGCAACTTATCATGTTCCTGTTGGCCATCGGTATGTCTTCTTTGAAGAAGTCTATTTAGGTCTTCTGCCCATTTTTTGATTGGGTTGTTTGTTTTTTTGTTGTTGAGTTCTATGAACTGTTTGTATACTTTGGACATTAAGCCCTTGTCAGTCGCATTGTTTGCAAATGTTTTCTCCCATTCTGTAGGTGGTCTTTTAGTTTTGTTTATGGTTTCCTTTGCTGTGCAAAAGCTTGTAAGTTTGATTAGACCCCATTTGTTTATTTTTGCTTTTATGTCTATTGCCTTTGGAGACTGACCTAAGAAAACATCGGTACGATTTATGTCAAAGAACATTTTGCCTATGTTCTCTTCTAGGAGTTTTATGGTATCATTCTTACGTTTAAGTCTTTAACCCATTTTGAGTTTATTTTTGTCTAGGTGTGAGGGAGTGTTCTAACTTCATTGATTTACATGCAGCTGTCCAACTTTCCCAACACCACTTGCTGAAGAAACTTTCTTCCAGTTGTATATTCTTGTCTCCTTTGTCGAAGATTAATTGACCATAGGTGTGTGGGTTTATTTCTGGGCTCTCTATTCTGTTCCCTTGATCCACATGTCTGTTTTTGTGCCAGTACCATGCTGTTTTGATTACTATCACTTTATAGTATTATCTGAAGTCTTGGAGGGTTATGCCTCCTGCTTTGTTTTTGTTCCTCAGTATAGCTTTGGCAATTCTGGGTCTTTTATGGTTCCATATAAATTTTTGGATTACTTGTTCTACTTCTGTGAAAAATGTCATGGGTAATTTGATAGGGATTGGATCTAAACTGTAGATTGCTATGGGTAGTATGGCCAATTTAACAATATTAATTCTTACAATCCAAGAGTATGGGATATCTTCCCATTTCTTTGAATCATCTTCAATTTCCTTTATAGTTTTATAGTTCTCAGCATATAAGTGTTTTACCTCCTTGGTCAGGTTTATTCCTAAGTATTCTGGGGGGGGGGGGGGGGTTGTGATATTAAAAGGTACTGTTTTTTTACATTCCCTTTCTGATATTTCACTGTTACTATAAAGAAATGCAACCGATTTATGTATGTTAATCCTGTATCCTGCTACCTTGCTGATTTTGTTTATCAGTTCTAGGAGTTTCTGTGCAGAATCTTTAGGATTTTCTATATATAGTATCATGTTATCTGATATAATGACAATTTTACCTCTTCCCTAAAATTTGGAAGCTTTTTAATCTAAGAAAGTTGAATAAACTAGGGAGACCTAAGGCACCCCCTCCCCAAACTAAAGACCTCTGCATTCAGCAAATCATAAAGTGACATCACCAGGCAAAAATTATCACCCCTAAAATAAACCTCCTAGTACTTTACTGTCCCATTATTAAATAAAAACGTACAATGAAGGATTATTAAGGGTGAGAAATGCTTATGCAATATGTGAGATCAAAAGTAAAAGAAACAAAAAATGGCCTACAAAGAAACAGAAACTTCAGGGAACAAAAGAGACATAACAAGACCTTATAAATGCAGAAAGATCAGCAAAAATACAGGACCCACAAAACAATAACAGAATGCCATGAAACAGGACCAAGAAGAGGCCTCTTTGAAATGAAACACATGTTTATCAAAATAATATTTTATAGAAGTGTTTGGAAGTTAAGGTTGAAAAATCTTCCAAAAAAGCAGAACAACAGATGGACTGAAAATGACACAGGGAAGATTAATCAAGCAGGTCCAAATTTCAGTTAACAGGAGTACTGGAAAGATAGTACAGAGAATTGGGGGATGGGGACTTGAATTAGTGAAATAAGAATTTTCTAGAGATGAAAAGAAGTGTTCAGATTAAAATAGCTCATCATAAGGCTAGAATATCCATTATTATTTATTCAGCATCTATTATGGGCATTGTTCTAGATGTTGGGTATACACTGAAATAGAACAACAACAATAAAAAAAAAAAACCCTCAGTTTCATGAAGCTTACATTCTAGCTGGGGGAGAAAGACTACAAAAATAAGTAAGTCTGTCATGGACTGAACTGTGTCCCCTCAAAATTCGTATGTTGAAGCCATAACCCCCAATACCTCAGAATGTGACTGTATTTGGAGATAACATCTTTAAAGAGGTAATTAAGTTATTAAAATGACGTCATTAGGGTGGGCCCTAATCCAATATGTCTGGTGTCCTTATAAGAAGAGGAAATTTGGACACAATTACAGAGGGAAGATCAAGTGAAGACACAGGGCAAAGACAGCTATCCAAGCAGAGAGGCCTCAGAAGAAACCAACCCTGCGGACACCTTGATCTCAGACTTCTAGCTTTCAGCACTGTGAGAAATATCTGTTGTTTAAGCCATTCAGTCTGTGGTACTGTGTTATGGTAGTCCTAGCAAACTAATACAAAGTATTTACACATATATGCACATACATATATAAACACATACACACATAATAATATATACACACACACACACATATATATGTATGCATGTGTGTATGTTTGCACGTGTGTTTTCCCCCACCAAGCAATCCTCCAATCCTCTGCAAACACTGACTGCATGTCCTACAATTTATTTCAATTCTGACACTATCCACCTGGTCCCACAAGACTGTCCTTCGAATGCCAACTGCAAGTCCAAGTCTTTGGCACTTCTGACACACTGGTTATAAAACGGGGGTTCCCACAAACCCCTCCTTGGGTTAAATAATTTTCTAGAATGGCTCTGTTACTTACTATGTTACTGATTTATTATTACAAGATACAATGCAGTAACAGCCAGATGGAAGAGATGCACAGGGCAAAGTATGCCCTCTCCAGGCACACCACCCTCCCAACACCTCCTCTCCACCCTGAAAGCCCTGTAAATCTCTTCAGTGACGGTTTTTTAGAGGCTTCATTAAATAGGTGTAATTGATTAAATCATTGGCCACTGGTGATTAAACTCCATCTCCAGCCCCTCTCCCATCCCTAAAGAGGGGGAGGGGTGGAGCTGAAAGTTCCAACCCTCTAATTATACAGTCAGTTCCCCTGGCAACCAGTCCCCCATCCTTAGGGGCTGCCCCAAAGTCACATTAACATAAACTCAGGTATGGTTGAAAGGGCTTGTTATGAATAATAAAAGTTGCTCCTTTCACCCTTACCAAAGCCAGATATTATAACAAAAGACGTTCCTATCACTCTTATCACTTAGGAAATTACAAGGGTTTTAGGAGCTCTGGCCTGGAACCAGGAACAAAGATGAAATACATATTCACAATATCACAGTTTGCTTATTTTTTAATTTAGTGATAGGTTCTATAAAGAAACTTAAATCAGGGTAAGAGGATTAGGAGTGCCTGGATGGTAACAGGGATTGCAGTTTTAAGTAGGATTATTAGAATAGGATGACACTTCAAGAAGTGACATCTGAACAAAGACCTGAGAAGAGAAGGTAAGGAAGTGGGCCATGTAGATATCTGAGGAAAGAGCATTCTGCACAAAAGGAGTAGCCAGTGCAAAGACCCTCAGACATGTCTGAGGAAGGAGGAGGCCAGTGTGACTGTAGCACAGGGAAGAAAGTGGTGGTAGGGTAAGATGAGATCAGGGAGCTAAGAGGAGAGGGTGCAGAGGGTCTGACACAACACTGTCAAAACTCCAACCTTATAGTGAATGAAAAACATCCACATTTAGATGCATTATTGTTAAATTTTAGAACTTTGAGAACAAAGGAAAAATGCTAAATGCCTCCAGAGAGAAGAACTGGTTGCCTCTAAGGGTCCAGGAATCAGACTGGCATCTGTGGAGTAGTGTACTCCAAATCCTGGGAAAAAGGCAATTTAAAGTGGATGCTATTTACTGCCACACTGTCAAATAAATACATAGGAGGGAGACAGAAACTTTCAGATATCTGATGACTCAGAAATTTTACCTCTAGCAGAATGAGGAGGTAAATCAAGAAAGAAGAGAACTGTGACACAGAAAACAGTGAACGCCACATAGGAGAACAATGAAGGGAGTGGAGCCCCAGAATGATAACTGCATGGGAGCCCTTAGAGGGTAACTACTCCAGATGAGAAGGAGAGGGAGACTCCAGGGAGAAGTGAGACGGGAGAAAAGAGATGAAATGACTGAAAACTGAGAAAACCTTGAAGATTTGATACATGCACCTGGGGTGGGTGTGTAAGGGGGAGAAGAAAAGAGAGAGAGTCTGTTCCATCTAATCTGATTATAAGAAAATTTTCCTCTCAGTGTCATTCTGATCACAACACTGAACCAATAGAGAAGGAAATTTAATTCTAATGTATTAGTCCATTCTGCAGTGAATAAAACAATATATATTGATTATTGGCCCTCAATGTTCAGAATCATTCCATAAACTTATCTTAGTAATGTTTCAGAACAGATTATAAAATCTCAGAAAAAATACCGTCAACCTTGACAACATAAACATAAAGGTGCAGGTATAAGACACTGGGAAGTAGAGGGGAGAAATGTAAGATGGGGCGGGGATGTAAATATTGTTATATTACAAAAAGAGAAACCAAGAGCTATTGCTCTGATTATTTGAAAAAAGAATAAAGCTCGAAGTGTGTTTAGACAGACTTTCTACCGCTAACAGAACAAGAAATGTAGATCTAAGTGTGAAGTACTAAGTTTCCAAGCTGACTGAGGGAGAAACTGTAACAGGGTGAGAACACAGGTTGTAGAGTGCTGTGAAGAGGTAAGGGAGGTATAAGTGAGATGAGCCCAAGCAAAAAGTCAGGGCAGGCACACCTCGGAGATATGGCAGGTTTGGTTCTAGATCACAATAAAGCAAATAAAGTGAATCTCAATAAAGCGAGTCACAAATTTTTTGGTTTCCCAGTGCATAAAAAAGTTATGTTTACACTATACTGTAGTCTATTAAGTGTGCAATAACATTATGTCTAAAAAAATGTACATACCTTAATTAAAAAACACTTTATTGCTGAGAAACGCTAACCATCATCTGAGCCTTCAGCAAGTTGTAATATTTTTGCAATAGTAACATCAAGGAACACTGATCACAGATCACCATAACAAATACAATAATAATGAAAAGTTTGAAATATTGTTAGAATTACCTAAAAGTGACACAGAGACACAAAATGAACAAAGGCTATTGGAAAAATGGTGCCAACAGACTTGTTGGATGCGTGGTTGTCACAAACCTTCAATTTGTAAAAACATAGTATCTGAGAAACACAATAAAACAAGGTGTGCCTGTAGTCAATGTCTAAAGTTGATAAATGAAGTAATAAAGGATAAACATATTATTTAGAGGTTTAGGAGGGACCTGAAGAATAAATAAAGTATAAATAATTGTAAGTGGTTGCTCTGAGGAGTAAAGCTAGGGGAAGATGGGGGAGTGGTAGGGGTAAATTACTTTTAACTAAACACTCATTTATATTTTTAATTTTTTACCCATGTCATATATTTCTACGATAATACAAATTAAAGGGTAGCTATGACAGCAGTATAAATATTAGAAATTTTCCCATAGAGGTCAGTTGTTTTTTTTTGTTCTTTTAATTTGACTATTAAGGGATTAACTCTCTAGAAAACTCATTCCCTGAGGTCCAGATAACTAAAATTGTATGGTATCCAGTATTTCTGGTCTTCTCATATATCCACTTACTGATATAAAAAAAACTGGGAGGTGACTACCAATTTACAGTAGCTTACCACTGTAAGCCTACTTAACCTTCAGTGTTTGCTGTTAATTTCTAAAAAAAGTTTTTTAACCTGTCTTCTTACTTGTCACTGTCTCCTAAATATTCTCCACAGAAACTTTTTTAAAAGGCTCAGATCTAGACACCAGAGATGTGAACTGTTATGGGATAACAGCCTATGGGAGGAAGAATGATGGCCCACAAAGATGTCCATATCCTAATCCCCAGAACATTTAAACATGTCACATTATATGGCAAAAGGGTATTTGCAGATGTGATGAAATTAAGGGTCTTAAAATGGGAAGATTACACTGGATTATCTGAGTGGGCCCAATGTAATTACAAAGATCCTTATAAATAGAAAAGGGAAGCAGGAGAGTCAGAGAAAGAGAGGTGATGATTGAAGCTAAGGCTGGAGTGACAGGAATGCTAGCCAAAGGTCACAAGCCAAGGAATGTGGGCTGCATCTAGAAGCTGGAAAAGGTAAGGAAATCATTCTCCCTGTCTTAGTCTGTTTGGGTCGCTATAACAAAAACGCCATAGACTAGGTGGTTTAAACAATAAACATTTATTTCTCATAGTTCAGGAAGCTGGGAAGTCCAAGATTAAGGCACCAGCAGGTTCAGCATCTGCTGAGGATACCTGCCTCCTGGTTCATAGATGGCCACTGTGTCCTCCCATGGCAGTAGGAGAATGGGAGCACTCTGAGGGCTCTGTTATAAGGGCACTAATCCCATCATAAGCGCTCCACCCTCATAACCTAATCATCTCCCAAAGGCCTAACACAATCATCTTTGGGATTAGGATTTCAACATATGAATTTTCGGTCTATAGCACTCCCCTAGAGCCTCCAGAAGAAATCGCAGCTCTGTAAACACCTTGATTTTGAAACTATGACCTCCAGAAGTGTAAGATAATAAATCTGTGTTATTTTAAGCCACTAAATTTATGGTAATTTGTTACTAATAGCAGCAATAGGAAACTAACACACACCTGGTGATGGCTTTTCAATTTTTTTTACAGTGACATACTGAGGCATCGGTAGATTTTGCTAAAATTGTGCAAGTTACAACTACACTCATTTTGGATCATTTTCTACTGACTATAGCAATGAGTATAAGATTTTCTTTAAAAAAAGTTAGATTATTGTGCAAGGGATATATACAATTTGAATGAGGGTATCTTTAAATTCCCATTAAAAGGATTTATTTTGATCCTAATTCCACAGTTAGCAAAACCAATGCCTAATCAAGTAAGTATGATTCTTTCTCATTACAGTTGTACAAAAGTACATAGAAGCCTCATCACTTACAAACAGTATGTTCCTGGCTTGATGCAAATTTAAATTAATTTCTATAATGTTGCCAACGTTGGCTGATTCTTCTGCTCTGTCTTCATCCCAACACTAATAATTTATCTTTCTAAAATTAGGTTGGTATAACTTAACTGGGCACATTAATTTCTTAACAAGGAAACTGTGTGTGGCAACACAAAGGCTTTTTTACAAATTGGGTTAATCTCAACGTCCTAGGGCAAAATGTGAAGAGATTCCTATCAAATGGTTGTTGCTGTTTTGCTGCTAATGATTGCTGTTTAAATACCATTTTTGCCCTTTTGCTTGTAGTAGTTATAGATTTCAAAAAATACCATAATTTTGTATTCAAAGATCAAGGAAAACAGGTAATATGGAAAAAAAAAAAAACTCACTCCCAGAGTTCATATAGCCAAAACTTTTCTATACTGAGAATTATTTTATTCCATAGTGTCTAGGATAAATCATTTGCTTCCATAACCAGTTACATATATTTTGAAATAGCCCATAAGAACCAAGTAATTATTATATTAATTAATTAATTTGGATAGGTTTCATCCAAGTCATGAAAAGAAGCATTTTTAAAAGGCTTTTTAAAAATGGTCCTTTTTTTGAGGACAGTAGACAGTAGGGTGTGAGAAAGGTTGTGTTGCTTCAGGAGAGAAATTATGACAATCAGAACAGAAGAAAGATACTGTTTACTAGGTCTTAACAAGCCAAGGAAGAAATTGTAAATTCTGGAGGGGTAAAAACATTTAAAAGTTAGACTTGGGGCTTCCCTGGTGGCGCAGTGGTTGAGAGTCCGCCTGCCGATGCAGGGGACACAGGTTCATGCCCCGGTCAGGGAGGATCCCACATGCCGCGAAGCAACTAGGCCCATGAGCCATGGCCGCTGAGCCTGCGCGTCTGGAGCCTGTGCTCCGCAACGGGAGAAGCCACAACAGTGAGAGGCCCACGTACCGCAGGAAAAAAAAAAAAGTTAGACTTGAATAATACTAATAAACTGGCAAAGTTGTGGTAATGACCATATAAAAACATGTCAGGATTAGAGAAGGAAAACAAAAAGTGCTGGATCTGGGATCTGGTAGAAGGCAAAAGGTTGCTCTATGCTTGTGTAAATTTCTGTGTCATGTAGTTTGTTTGTTTTTTAATAAGAGGAGGTAAAACTAAACAACTAACTAAGCAACATCCATTTTGGCATAATGGTATCCTCTGCTAACCTTTTCCAAATGAGCTGTGTACCTTGGCTTCTCAAGGACTACATGTTTCACAGCTTAACAAGATCCTGAATAATGGGATATTTTTCACTTGTGCTATAACACTAACTATATTGCATGAAATTACAAGTTGAATTAAGATGGGCATTCTTTACTACTGAATTATAACTGATGGCAGAGAGATGGTCAGCAGTGATTTCTAATCATACTTATCAGTATAAGGCAGAAAAAGATGTTATGACTAACTACAGTAGATGAAGAAAAGTATTATTTTGATCAGATTAGGTGGAAGGCTAACCTAATACTTTAAACTGAAATGGCCACTAGTAGACATTATCTTGGGTTTTATATATTATTCAACACACAATGTCCATCTATAATGCAGAGCTGGGGGAAGTACTTCTAAAGGAAGCAGAGTTGCCACATAATACACTCCCCCTAACACTTCCCTGAAACACATATATTCCCCTCAGAAGCCTCCCACCTAAGAGCTGATCAGGCTTAACCCTACTTGAAGTATGAAATAAGATTCTATCTCACAATAGCACTGCAGGAAGTAAAGCTGATCTTGATTAACAATATGGGATAAAATAAGAGTGGGAAATGCTTTTACCACAGCACCCCTAACAGGAAAAGAATGATGGCCTTCTTGCCACAGAATGTACACCAGATACCCTGTTGCTTTACGGCAGATACGAGCTGTACAAATTTTTCCAAATCTTTGTCTTTCAGTGTATTACGGAATAGGCTGAAATGCGTTCTGCACTTAAACCACCTAGCTAATGAAGCAGCTCAAAATAAAACATATTCTAAAAAAGAAAACATTAAACAGAATATAACGTTAAATTAAATTTTCCCCATTTACAAATAGAAAACCTTAATTGATTTTTGGCGGTTCACAGAGTAGACCTGAATGGCACTTCAGATGTACTATCTCTTACACGCCATCGTGAAATCCAAAAAGCTCTGCAAACTACAGTTTTTTTCTTAAGTTTGTGTCAGATTCATCTGGCCTCAACATTTGACCTAAATTTATGTAAGGCTATTTATCGTCAAGACTGAGCCCACGTGGTAAAACTACTCGAACGTTTTGCTGAAACCATATTAAAGTTTGATTACAGGGTGCTGCCCCAGATCCTACTGAGGGAAGTGGGTGATGTGATATAACAAATACATACTATATCACCTTAAAAAAAAGCAGAATTCTGAGCAGAATCCATCAGTATTTTCTTATTCTAATATACAGTAAGAAAAACAGCTGGATTGTTTTGTGTTCTTTCAATACACTAAGGGTTCTTCCCCATTACCCCCTCCCCAAAGTGTTTTGTATGTTTGTATTTTTTAAAGAACACTTTATATAATCAATAATGAAGGCTTTTTTTTTTTCAGAAGTCCATTTTGTCATTTTTTTAAGTGCTTTTCATTGAATTTCTCTATCCTTTAAAGATCTTCGAGAAAAACAGAGAATCAAGCCCCAAGAGCCATTTATAATACTGGCTTAGAAACAAGGTAAGAACACGCTGCTTTCCCAGGAAAAAAACGGGAAACCACCTTTACACTTCCAGACTAGTTCACACAGCCTTCCAACTACCAACAAATAACGTATAATGACCAAGGAAAAAAAAGAAAAACAATTACCTGATTTTAACAACTTGAAGAAAAATAAGTATTGCCTTAATGAAAACAGAAGCTTCAATGACCTTTAAAAACTAAAAACAAACAAACAAAACAAAACAAAAAAACCCTCGAAAACATCTTGGAACCCTGACAGTCATCAAAGTTCCAAAGGGAGGGTATTTCAAACCTAATCAAAATTGAAAACATGATGCAGGGTGTCCTCTTTTCCTCCGGCAAATCTGAGTCTTAGAGAATGCTATTTTTACAAATAGCTACTAAAGCAACCCTAATACATTTTAAAAATATAAATTCCATTTTCTGGTCTATTCTTCTGGTCTTCGATTAGAAATTTGGCATTCTGTTGGAAGGGTCATTGTTAATTAGATCGCTAAATTTAAGTGTTTTTTGCATTAAAAAAAACTGAGCCCAAACTGCGTAAGAAAACAATCAGCACAGCAATACTGCCATCTTTTGACCAAAGCAAGAAAAGTGATTTTCTCCCCTTACATGAATTCCTACGACTTACCATTAAGGGACAAGCATCGTCTTTTTATGTCTTCCAGTGACATGTTCGAAGTTACAGGCACAGCCTCTACCACAACTTCTGGTGCAGAAGTAAAACAATCACAGATGTCTGTATTCTTGAAAAATTCATATTACAGGTAAACACTACTGTGAATAATATACTTATTCCTCATCTTTCTTCATGTCCCTTCTGTGTCACCATTAAAGCATCAAGGCAACATCAACCATTCTTTCAGATGTAAATATGGGGAAGTAATCAAGTGAAATAGACTGAAAAATCACTTCATTGACACAATATTAGCAAGCTTGTACCCTTCATCTTAGAAACTCTAGCATTAAACATTTTTTTAAACCAAGTAAGAATAGAGTAATTTTTAAAACTTAAAACGAGCATAGGAGCATCAATCCTGCAATTGGCCCCTTGTAGCCATTTAATATTCAAGTAATGTTTCAGAAATTCTCTAAAGGGCTACTTTATAAGGTTATTTGCAACTTACATTAAAAAGTTATCTAATTAATAACATGAAAAATATATGAAAACTACTTGTGGTCTTTGTATCTTACTGCCCGAATGACAAAAACTAAATCCAAAACTGAAAAAGGTGAAATGCTTCCAGAGGACATTGCACACACATATTTCTCCATGAGGAAATTCTTTTTCTTTAGGACAGAATATTCCTGAATTAATGGGAATGTGGATTTGGTCCAAAAATCAAATGAGATGCTGATTCCTATGTTAACCTAGTGAGGAACAGGTCACCAGCCTAATTAATAACGCTGCCTTATGTTTATTTGGTGCTTAACTTAAAGAGCACTTCACAGATGGAGTCTTAATAAAACCTTATGAGGTATACAAGGTAAATAGTCAGACCCAATTTATCAAATGGAGGGTCACAAAGACTCAGTGACTTGCCTGAAGTTACACAGCTAATTAATGCACCTTAATCTAATACCAGGAAAATGACTGCAAGCTTTATCACTGCTGTATATACCCTGAAGCAAATTATTACGATTGCTAAAATAAGTATGGAATCTGGGGCAATAAGAAAGAGGATGCTACATCCATACATTTTATCATCCCAACTGTCCCAAATACTCATTGAAGGTAAAGAATAACTATAGATCTTTAGGCACTTTTAATAAAAAGGAACTAAGAATTAGTAGGTCTGAAGCTATGACTTGAGAATCTTGGCTACCTGCTCATTTTATAGAGCATGCAACCTTTACCTATTAAAGTGCTATTGCACTGAATTTATGATGAGGTAAATGAAAGCAAATACCTCATGCTGAGACATAATTTGAAACTCTTCATCTCAGATTGACATCAAAATCATAATTTTAAAGAATTTTAACAAATTAGATGCAATGGTTAGAAACTCAAAGGCAGTTACTCCATTAAAATTTCAAATAATTTGGAATAATTTGTAGTTATTCCAAACAATCTGGTAAATTCCTTTAAACAAATTTTGTTTCCACAACTCTAAATGATATATTAAAATATCTGTTTTCCTCAGAAGCTTACTGATAAAATGAGTACAAAGCTAGCCTAAGTTAAGAGGTTTATTTTTGCATTCATCTCACCATACTATTTGATTCTGTCATTCATCCTCAACTTCGAGAAACCTTCTCTCACTTTGTCTTCCTGGACACTACTCTTTCTTTGTTCATCTCCTACTTCTCTGAGGTTCCCTTTTAGCCGCCTTATCTACCTTTCCTCTTCTTCCTATCCCTTAAATATCAGTCTGCCCTATAATTTTATCCTTGGTTTATCTTTTTTCCTAAAGTTAGATGTTTTACATATGTTATCTCATTCAATCTTTCAATTAAGTTATTATTCTCACTTTGCAGATGAGGTAACTAAGGCAAGAGTGTTAAGCAACTTGTATGAGGCCACTCAGTAAGTGTCCAAACCAGGATTCAAATCCGTGCAGTAGAGTTCTACAGTTTTCCTTGACACCTTCCTTTTCTTCCCACTCCAGAACCAATCAACCACCAAATCCTATTAATTCTCCATTGAAAATATCTTGCAAATCTGACCACATATCTGTATTCCTCTCCCATTCACTCAGTTAAGGCCTTTGTCATCTACTTCTTGATTACTGTGAAATCTTTCAAATTGGTTCTCTTGCTAAAGGATTTTCGTATTAATTTTCTTGGCATACTCCGGTGTTATCTGATCAAGGGATTTCCAGCTTGTGACAGACACTTCTAATTGTTCAATATCTGTTCTCACTTCCTTCTATAGTAATGGAATTTTTAACTGGGTACAGCTAAGGCTAATTTCCTAAACTGCCTTTCACTAAAGGTAGTCATATGTCTAAGTCTGACCCATAAGAAGTGAGTGGAAGTAATGTGAGGTGTGCTCTTTTGCTCTTTCTTACTACTTGCAATGCAGATTAAACAGTAAGAGTTGGAATTGTCACTCTGGACCATAGGACCATAAGGTAGAAGATAGACAGGGTCTGGATCCCTGATGATTCTCTGTCCCATCTCTCTAGATGCTTAGTAAGTTCTAATGCTTACATAAATTATTTTTCAGTTTCTTTTTGACCAGGAGAACTTTTATTCATCTTTCCAGACTCACTTCAAAGCTCACTTAGTCTCTGAAACCTTCACTGATTCCCCATGGAATTCCTCCCTCTTCTGTTTTTCCCAAGCAATATATTTCCAGCTCCTTGAAAACAGGGTTTATGCTATATTCATTTTGTATTTTTTATATATAGCACAACTGGAAAGTATCTTCTCAAAATACATTTTTTTAAAATAAATGAATGAATAAATGTTACCTTAATCAAGAGGTGGGTCAAAAAGAGAACTTTTCAGTGTAAAACAAAGGAATATATTGAATTGCAACTAACACTCAAAAATTTCTGAGTAGGGAACAGCTCAAGCAACCTACAACTCTTACAATATAGAACAGATAGAAATAATAGAGGACAGAGGCTTCATTTAGGAAAAAGAATAATAATAAAGCTTTTGCCAACAAGTAATTTATAAAAATGAGAAAAAAAGATTTTTCCTCTTGCCAACAATAAACTCCTACAGAAAGTAATCTGTTAATGAAGGTTACTGCTTAGCAATTGTGCTCTCATTTCTCACTGAGTGGAAAAGTTTGGTACCTTTTAGTAAGTTAACTTGACTCTACAGAAACCATGGTCACTATTTTAAAATTGAGATATGTGGTACCAAAAATGCAGTTAAGACATATTTAAAAACAAATATTATCCCTGACACTGCCTTTCTAGTGACATAAGGGAAATTAACAAAGGAGGTTGTGGGGGTGCGGGGGGGCAGGACAGGAAGTCTGATTTAAAAGGAAGGAAAGGGAGACGCAAGAGGGAAGAGATATGGGAACATATGTATATGTACAACTGATTCACTTTGTTATAAAGCAGAAACTAACACACCATTGTAAAGCAATTATACTCCAATAAAGATGTTAAATATATATATATATATATTAGCCTAATTTGATGTACCAATAGAAATATTTTGAATACTACAAAATTTAACAAATGGTAAAACTATAACTTTAACCAACTGTTATGAGCTCCATAAAGCTTTTATCTCTAAGTTGTTCCCTTTTTGTCTGCCCCCAACCCTAAAAGTTTAATTCCACAACATTTCATATCTTTTCTTCCTTTAACCATTTTGGGGAGTTCTGTTTCACTTACTTTTTCTTACCATTTCATATATTTTCTCCCACATTTCATTGTTGGCTTCCAGCATTCCTTTCCAATTTTCTATTTTTGTTCCTTTTCAGCAATTCCCATTTCTTTCATTTTCCCACTGCCTGTTTCTCATCATATCACTCTGTTTGTATCGGTTTACTACTTCTGCTGGCAAACAGCAGCCTGGGCAAGAAATCAAGTAAAAAAATCCCTACCACTATTATGTTCTACAACCAAAGAAAACATTAAGGTGAAAAGTTGAAGTTCATGTACAATTTATCAAATAAATGGAGATGCAAAATTAAGTTTCAGGTACTTTAAGCATCTAAAACACAGATATTTCTAGGTGGATAGTTACCCAGTGCTATCATCAGTTTTAAAAGTATAATTTTGCAACCCTTGAGGGTAATCTTCACTATGCTCACAGTAAGTAATCAAATTTCTAGATATCAAACTGTTTATTATCAAAGAAGTTCTGTAAATTCAAGATAAAGAAACATGACCAAGCTTGCTATTTTCAGAAACACCATATCCAGTAGCTATTCCTTTGTCAGCCTAAGAAACAAAACTATGCTGATAATTACCTTCTCCCTACTGGCAGCAAGTTTTACCTTGAAGAAGAGATATTTTTTATGTAATACCGGTAGAGCAGAGCAATGACACTAGACACTCCTGAAATAGATTATAAATGACAAGTTTTAACATATTTATTATCAGTTTCTACTTGTACAAGATGTACAAGTTTAGCACATCTTCCCAACAGTTAATTACCTCATTTAGATGCTATGGGAGGGTGGGTTAGGAATTAAAAGCTCTCTGCTAAGACTGAACGTGAGGAATCCAGTTTTGTGTTGCTTAAATTAGAGAAGAGTGACAATAGACGACTTTAGGCCTGCCAAACTTTAAGACAGGGTCTTTGATCTACTATCAGATATAGTCTCTTCACTCATACAAAGAAAAAGAATTAAAAAGCGTTCAACAAAACCACCAGAATTGACTTGATTTTGGCCCACGGCAGATGTGTTTATGAATGAATAGAGATTGTTTATCACTGGTTTAAAAGAGTTTTTCAGACTTTTATTTTAATATTTTTTTTTTAGTAACAAGAAACTTCTTCAAATAAAATCCTATAGGTTTAACCAGATGGAAATATCATGGCTCTACTTGGATTTGCTGTGGTGAACTAAGAGGCTCTCCTGGTCATGGCTCCCTCTTCCCTCAGGATGGCTTCAAAAACAGTGCTACAGAACCCCTATATATTTACCGACTAGAGTTTGAAAACCACTGTCCTCTAAATGATTCTTTGCAGGAAAACAACAGCTATCTCCTACTAAAGAATGATATCATTTGACTCCTGCAGTGGCCAGGTTATAAAAGAATTAAAAGCCCATAAAGTTTACTAAAGGCATTTTAGTGACTCCATTTAGGTCAATAGCATGGCAAGTTCAGATACCTGTAGCAACTGTCAGAATGAGGCCAAGTGACAGGAAAACCCTTCTCATGGGAGAAAAAAGAGTCACAGGGACTCCTGATGGATAGGCTGGTTTAATCTTGCTTTTTCAGCCTTAGGTCAAATCCTTTGGATTGTAAAAATTATTGTTCCCAGCAGAAAGAAGATTCAGAAGATTCAGGGGAGGCGAAAATAACATAGATCACCAAGCGACAATCAGGAATACTCAAATGACAAAGAAGCACTTCCTCCCGAGTCAAAAATAGCCAGGTCATCCTCTGCCATGCTTCCCAGTCACTATTTAGAAATCTTGAAAACAAAGTTCAACATTTTTAAAATAGAAAAATTTATGTGCTCCCATTTTTCAAATACTTATTATATATACTTATATATACTTATTATTAAACTTATCTGCTCAGTTTCATTTTGCTTGATATCCATTAGAGGCTTTTCAAGTTATCAAGAAAAAATAATTTAAATTCTTGTTAACAATGATATTTTACAAACTGAATCAACTGTGATAAGTTAATGAAATGCTTAAGTATCACTTTATTTTGAACACCTTTGTGTCCTAACATTTACCTACTGATAATCATTACTCACCTTGAAAATTTCAACAACTTCCTAATTAGCTTTCCTTTCTCTGTTTGCACCCTTGTATCCATCCTCTATATGGATGGAATTAACAAATCTTCCTAATATAAATGTAATCATGTCACTCCCTTATTAAAAATATTTAAACACCTCCCCACTATATACTTAACAATTATGTTAAGTTAAAGAATAAGCTATTCAACTTAATATTCAAAAGCACAGACAATTAAAACAAATAGAAGCAGTACTGTCTAGCTCAAGACTAAGTAGAGAGAATAGAGCCCCACTTTTTAGTAGCCAAAATAGGGTGGCCCCTAAGAGTTCTAAAGTTAGTAGGAAAACCACTAACAAAACAAAATTTGTATGCTACTAATAACATGGCCTTCAAATATATAAAATGAAACTCGACAGAACTACAAGGAGAAAAGTACAAATCCAAATCATACACACCTCATTCAATAATTAACTGAAAAACCAGGTTTTTTTAAGTAATACCATAGAGGATCTGAATAACAAATGACCTGAATGAACATTTAGAACACTGTACTAATAAGGAAATAAAAAATTCACATTCTTCTCAAAGCAACATAAAATATTTACAAACACTGACCTAATATGTGGCTATAAAGCAAGTCAAAATAAATTTCAGAGGGTTGATATAGCATATGTTTCCTGATCATAATAAAAAATAAGAACATAATAAGAAAGATAACCAGAAAATCCCCATACGTTTAGAAATAGAAAACAGGGCTTCCCTGGTGGCGCAGTGGTTGAGAGTCCGCCTGCCGATGCAGGGGACACGGGTTCATGCCCCAGTCTGGGAGGATCCCACATGCTGCGGAGCGGCTGGGCCCGTGAGCCATGGTTGCTGAGCCTGCGCATCCGGAGCCTGTGCTCCAACAACGGGAGAGGTCGCAACAGTGAGAGGCCCGTGTACCGCAAAAAAAAAAAAAAGAAAAAAGAAATAGAAAACAAACTTACAATAAAAAAGATGAACAATGTTTTGAATACCATATCTTGATAAAAAGTTGACAAACCTCAGGAAAGATTGATTAACAAAAATAAAAAGAAGACATTATAAATCCTACAAATATTAAAAAGATAACAAGGAGATACTGTGCACGACTCTATGGCAACAAGTTTGTAGACTTCGATGAAAGGGGAAAATTACTAAAAACACAAACAAACAAACAAAATACCTCCAAACTCATGGAACTAATTCAAGGAGAAAGAGAAAACTTAAGAGTCTTGTAACCATTAAAAAAAAACATATTGATGGTCAAAATTCATCCCACAAAGAAAACTCCAGGACTACATGGCTTCAACTGCAGTTCTATCAAACATATAAGGAAAAAAAAAAATAATTGCAATGTTACATAAACTATTCCAGAGTATATAAAGGAGAGCCCACTCCTCAATTCATTTTATGAGGCTAGTATAACCTTGATTCTAAACTCTAATAATATTTCAAGAATGAAAAATGATAGGCCAGTCTTACTTACGAACACAAACGGAAAAATCCTAAGCAAAATATTATCATACAGATTCTAGAAAAATTACATATTTCTATATATTACATAACTATGAAAGTTTTGTTGAAAATCCAAAAGAATCTATAGACAAATTTTTAGACAATAAATTTACCAATATCATGAAATCATGGAAAATGTCTAAACTCTCCAAATTGATAGGCTTAATGTAATTCCAATCAAAATTTCAACAAGTTTTTCAGGGAACCTGACAAGCTGATTCTAAAATATATATGGAATCTATATGGAAATACAAAAGACCCCAAATAGCCAAAGCAATCTTGAGAAAGAAGAATGGAGCTGGAGGAATCAGGCTCCCTGACTTCTCAGACTATACTACAAAGCTACACTAATCAAAACAGTATGGTACTGGCACAAAAACAGAAATATAGATCAATGGAACAGGATAGAAAGCCCAGAGATAAACCCACATACCTATGGTCACATAATCTATGACAAAGAAGGCAAGAATATACAATGGAGAAAAGACAGTCTCTTCAATAAGTCGTGCTGGGAAAACTAGACAGCTACATGTAAAAGAATGAAATTAGAACACTCCCTAACACAATACACAAAAATAAACTCAAAATGAATTAAAGACCTAAATGTAAGGCCAGACACTATAAAACTCTTAGAGGAAAACATAGGCAGAACACTCCTTGACATAAATCACAGCAAGATCTTTTTTTGATCCACCTCCCAGAGTAATGAAAATAAAAACAAAAATAAACAAATAGGATCTAATTAAACTTAAAAGATTTTGCATGGCAAATGAAACCATAAACCAAAAGGACAACCTTCAGAATGGGAGAAAATATTTGCAAATGAAGCAACCAAAAAGGGATTAATCTCCAAAATATACAAACAGCTCATGCACCTCAATGTCAAAAAAACAAATAACCCAATCAAAAAATGGGCAGAAGATCTAAATAGACATTTCTCCAAAGAAGACATACAAATGGCCAAAAGCACATGAAAACATGCTCAACATCACTAATTATTAGAGAAATGCAAATCAAAACTATAATGAGGCATCACGTCACACCAGTCAGAATGGCCATATCATCAAAAAATCTACAAACAATAAATGCTGAAGTGGGTGTGGAGAAAAGGGAACCCTCCTACACTGTTGGTGGGAATGTAAATTGGCACAGACACTATGGAGAACAGTAAGGAGGTTCCTTAAAAAACTAAAAATAGAACTACCATATGACCCAGCAATCCCACTCCTGGGCATATACCCAGAGAAAACCATAATTCGAAAAGATACATGCACCCCAATGTTCACTGCAGCACCATTTACAATAGCCAGTATATGGAAGCAATGTAAATGTCCATCATCAGAGGAATGGATAAGAAGATGTCATACATATATACAATGGAATATTACTCAGTCATAAAAAAGAATGAAATAATGCCATTTTCAGTAACATGTATGGACCTAGAGGTTGTCATACTGAACGAAGTAAGTCAGACACAGAAAGACAAATATATGATATCGCTTATAATGTGGCATCTAAAAAAAAAAAGGGTACAAATGAATTTATTTACAAAACAGAAATAGAGCCACCACGGATGTAGAAAACAAATTTATTGTTACTAGGGGATAAGGTGGGGAGGGATAAATTGGGAGACTGGGATTGACATATACACACTACTATATATAAAATAGATAACTAAGAAGAACCTGCTGTATAGCACAGGGAAGTCTACTCAATACTCTGTAATGGCCTATATGGGAAAAGAATCTTAAAAAAAAAAGGATATATGTAAATAAATAAATAAAATATATATAGAAATGCAAAGGGCTCAAAAATAGGCAAGATGCTCTTAACAAAACAGAATGAAACAAAAAAAACAAGGGAAGATTTGTACCTATTTATTATGATGCTAATATTGGGTTGGCCAAAAAGTTCCTTTGGTTTTCAAGTAAAAATAAAAGACACATCTTTCATTTTCACCAAGAACTTTATTGAACAACATATTCACCGTTTTGTTCCACTACCTTCTGCCATTTTTTAGGCAACTTCATAATTCCATCTTCCCAAACTTTTTATCTTTTTGGGCAAAGAACTGTTCCAGGTGCCTTTTACAGTCTTCCAGGGAATTGAAATTTTTTCCATTGAGAGAATTTTGTAAAGATCTAAATAAATGGAGATCCGAAGGTGCAATGTCTGGTGAATATGGCAGACGAGTCAGAGCTTCCCAGTCAAGCTGTAACAGTTTTTGCCTGGTCATCAAAGAAACATGCAGTCTTGCGTTATCCTGACGGAAGATTATGCATTTTCTGTTGACTAATTCCAGATGCTTTTCATCAAGTGCTGCTTTCAGTTGGCCTAACTGGGAGCAGCACTTGGAATTAATCGTTTGGTTTTCCGGAAGGAGCTCATAATAGAGGACTCTCTTCCAATCCCACCATATATACAACATCACCTTCTTCAGATGAAGACCAGCCTTTGGTGTGGTTGGTGGTGGTTCATTTTGCTTGCCCCACAATCTCTTCCGTTCCACATCATTGTACAGTATCCACTTTTCATCGCCCGTCACAATTTGTTTTAAAAACAGAATGTTTTCATTATGTTTCAGTAGTAGGGAATCACGTGAGGAAATACAGTCAAGGTTCTTTTCACTTAACTTACATGGAACCCAAACCTCAAAGCAATTAACATAACCAAGCTGGTATAAATGATTTTCAACGCTTGATTTGGATATTTTGAGTATGTTGGTTGTCTCCCACATGGTATAAGGGTGATTGTTCTCAATTATGTCTCAATTTGATCACTGTCTACTTCAACTGGTCTACCAGACCATGGAGCATCATCCAGCGAGAAATCTCCAGCACGAAACTTCACAAACCACTTTTGACACATTCGATCAGCCACAGCACCTTCTCCATACACTGCACAAATCTTTTTTTTGCATTTCAGTTGAGTTTTTACCTTTCTTGAAATAATAAAGTATAATATGCTGAAAATGTTGCTTTTTTTCTTCTTCAATATTAAAATGGCTACACAAAAAATTCACCAATTTTTATAAGTTATTTTTAAATGCACTGTGATATGACAGCTGTCACAATACAATCTAACAAAATTGTTTCGAATGAACTTAAGGACAACTAAGCGCTACTAGAGCTTTCTTACAGAAAAAACCGAACTCTTTGCCCAACCCAATACTATGGTATTTAAGTTAATGTAGCACTGGCTCAAGGATCAATAAAGCAATTAAGCAGAATGAAGTCAGACCCATGCTAATGTGGACATTTGATTTATGACAGAGGTCACAGTCAGAGTACTAGAAAAAGGACAGACTTCTTAAATAGGACACAAAGACAGCATTAATCATAAAGAAAAATATAGGTATAATAACTTACATAAAAAGTAATAACCTATCTTTGTGAAAAACAAACACAAACAAACAAAAACCACCAAAAAGAGTAAAAGGGCAAGCCACAATATGGGAGAAGGTATTTGTACTATAATGTCAGAAACTGTGAAGGGGCTGATATTTCATCTTGCCTGCAAGCTTTTTAGTTAGCCCACCAGTTTCATGGATGTTGACAGAAGACATGAGACTCCTGAATCAGAAATGATGGACAGTTAAGTACTCACAACAATAACTGTAGCTAAGTCAAACAAGGTTTGAATTTGCCCTGTTTACCACTGGTGCCTGGTGGTACTCAATAAATACTTACAGAAAGAATAAATGGTTAAAGGAAAACAATCACCATCCTTGCCTCAAGTTTCTATAAAGGAGGAGATTCCTCCTACCCTACCCACAAAGTAGCAGTAGGCAGTTTGCTGGAGTGAACAATTCAAGAGTCTCTCTACCTATGTACTTGAGCCTCTTCAAATAAGGAGAGAAGTAGCAGCTAATGCAGTCAATGAATGGCATTTATTATTATTATTTTTACTAGTGGATAGAGCCAAAATGGAAAAAAACTCACTATTCATGAGCATCACAACCTCTCTTGTTCTCTTGGACCTGCCTGAGCTCTGTCACAATGGATCCTATCCCTTCATCTTCTTTTTTTTTTTAAGATTATAGCCAAGAATTTTTATTCTATTTATACAGGACTTTCTCATATCAAGAAATTCTTAATACTTTCCCTTCATCCTCTTAATCATGTTTCCATGCAGAGTCTAAAAGGGGAAGAGCTATTACTTTCTAACAGTTGGCTGGATGAGTTGATTGAGTTCCAAGACTTAGATGTGGGACTGGAATAAGAGCCTTGCACTTGCTACTCAGGTCCAAATCATGTTCCTCAATTTAGTTTCATCAGAGACGGCTGGCTTGGGTATAGGGATGAGCCTACACAAAGGACTGGACTGTCAAATCAGATTCTCATGAACCAGAGATCTTACCTACTGTCTAGCTTTACTAAAATAATTTCAAGTATATAAGCAATCAACTGGCACAAAAGCAGCAGGAACATCCAATGTGGCTTCCGAAGTGTTGCTTCTAGCTCAGAATATTTTCTAGCTCAGAATAACAGATGATTTCTATAAGCAAAGTTGACAAGTCGCCTCACACAATGGGGAACATTTAGGTTATATCACATCTCTAATATACCTTAGGGAGCTGAGGTATATTGGAAGACATTCTCCATTCTCCAGGAAGACATGTCTCATAAATCTACAGATTCTAGGCTGTGTTTACCACAGG